>NC_057801.1:49991777-50007501 GCF_018294505.1 Triticum aestivum | reverse complement strand
GTTCGGTGAGGCCCCACAACCACCCGAGCCCCTTCGATCGCACCGGCGAACTCCGGCGAGCTCTGAAAAATCGACTGACCCAATTTTGAAATTTAGTCTACTGTGATTTAACTAGTGTGGAATATAAAAGGGGAAAACCATAAGCATTGGGAGTATAGTGTTGAGCGTGCCATGGCGGATCTGAAGGTGCAAACCGGACAAAGGCAACTTCACAACCAAGACAAGAAATCAGAGTAAAGCAGTGGCGATCTATTTTCTTGCTGCGATAAATAAGTTGAGCAGATACGAAAGAGTACCGCCTCTGGTGCGGCGACGTGTACGCATCTGGTGAGAATTTGACGGTGCTGCGGTAGCGATGGCTGTCGGCGGCGTGGAAGCAGATCTAGGAGGGTAGACGGTGGCGGCGGGGCGCGGTGGACGAGACGGTCGTAGGAGCGGCGCCAGCAAGGTGGACGACGGCGGGGATGAAGCGAGAGGACGGGATGCAAGCGGTCCGAAGGCGTGGATGAGAGAGGTCGATCTCTTGTAATGGACGGCGGCATCGGGGTATCAGCTCCGGCATGGTAGAGGAGGACGGCGGTGGATGGGGTGGCGAACGGCGGCGGACGGAGGAGGGTGGGGTGGAGAGGGTGTTTTGGCGCCCACGGAGTACGAATGGGGAAAAGGGAGGTAGAGAGGAAGGGGGGGAACCATGTAGTCAGGGTGCGCTTGTCTCAAATGCAAGGAAATTTACAAAATTAGCCCCCGTTTCAAATTTCTACTACATCACAACAATATTAGTCGGTTGGGGATAGGACGGTAATCTCGCATACACCGAATATTTGCCGACGAGAGTTTGTTTTTGGCGCCCACCGTGGATGAGTATGAATCGGGGAGGGAGTCGATTTCGGCCGAGGGCACACTGTGTTTTGGCGCCCACCGTGTATGAATCCGGGTGAGAGGCGGTTACGTCACGTTTGGGTGAAATTACAAACCTACCCCTATCGAAACCTATAGAAATCCAGCAGATAGGCTTTGCGCGGCAGGGATAGGCAGTAGTGATTTCCATCTCGCAGATTTTGGTTTCGGGCGGTTACTGCGACTTTCCCCGCTTCGTTCAAATTTTGCACAGTGCACGTTTACCGTGCCAACTCAATTCGAATCTTGTTTGTATTCTACTATTTTTTTTCGGGCTGGATCCATTTTCAACTGGAATACATTCTATATACATCATTTTTTACATATATACTTTCAAAAGCACAACACCATTTATACATAAATATGGTTTACAAATGGCATGATCTCAGATTCTTAAGGTTGTATCCATCAATTTGGATTTTCAAATATTTGAAACCACTTTATGTTGAAATCCAATGTATGCATTCCTCGCTAACTGTCTCCAATTAATGTGTGTTTCATGCGGTTTTTTTAACTTCTCAAACATGTATAATGTGTTTCACACACGCAACATATAGTGTAATCCCGTTTAGACACTAATTGCATATAAACCATGCATTGTTTGTAATTGAAGAATCTATGGATCACCAATATTGATAAACTATATAACATTACACGTGTGCCCAAATTCAAATGAATATGCATGTTTGATACGCCAATTTGCGTTATGATATTATCGATGTCGTGATCTCCAGTTTAAATATTTGAATCCCCTTTAATCCAGATATTCGTCTCATATAGCTATCACTCATGCTTATATAGGACTATCTCTCTGGACCTATACGTGTTCATCGTCTCTCAGGCATCTCTCGTGCTACCTGTATGTCGACAATGATCTTTTATCTTCGTAACACACTGACGATACTCTCTCCATCTACCTTCATCACTCTATCTCTCTCTAAGTATATCTCGTTCCCTGCTATGTGTCTCTAGCTATGATTCTCCATGTGGAATCTCTTTCTCTCACACAAACACAAAACTTTGTCTCCCGGGGTCTCATTTCTCTCAACTATTCCCATGTGTGCCACTCGCACACCCCTCATACAGAGATGTCTTTCGCTCCTTAGATATGAGAACCTACGACTCTTCCTCTTCAATATCTCTTTCTCACACACAAACACAAACTCTGTCTCCCAGGGTCTCATATTTCTCCATTGTTCTCTTGTATGTCGCTCAAACACATCCTCTCTCCCTAGAGATATCTTGCGTTCCCTCATATGTCTCTCTAGCTATCACTCTTGTTGTGAAATATCTTTATCTCTCGCAGACACAAAACTCCGTCTCTCTGGATCTCATTTCTCTCTGATATTTGTTTGTATGTGACTCACATGCACCCTCTCTCTATCTCTGTCACACCCACACACATAACCCAGCCTTCCGATCCACTCGACTCCTATCCCCAGCGCACACTAGCTAGCATCTTTATCTTTCTATTTATCTGTTTCTCCATCTACCTTCTTTCTCGCCCTCACTCTTGATTCCTATCACGACACTACATATGTTTCTCTCTACATGCATGCAGTCAAGTTGTCACATCCCTAGCTTCTGGTGCTGCCTGGTGTTTGCATCATGTCTAAATTTCTGAAACTTGAACTGAGGAAATTTGGAAGCCTCAAAATTTAAATAAAAGAAGGGCAAAACCCTAAAAATCTCATTCATTGTTCCAAAATACTCTTCTTAAATGTTTGATAATTTTTGGCAAGGGTTCTGGTCCCAACCAAAATATTGAACATTTTTAAGGATTTATTTTTGGGACTTTGAATTTAATTCATTAGCTATTTGAATTTGAATTATATTCATATAATCAGAATATAATTTCAAATACCCCTGAAATATTTTATAAGCTTTTGGAAAAGTCCATCTAGCAATATAAAAATATTCAGAGGAGTTTTTGGCATTGTTTGAATTATTTTAAATTCAAAACAGTGGCAAAATAAATTAATAAAACAAACAGAACAGAAAAATTAAAAAAGAGAGAAGGAACTTACCTGACGCTTACCTGAGGCCCACTCACCTGTGCGGCCTGCTGCAGAAGCCGGCCCAGCCCACCACCGCCTCCTTCTCTGTCGCCTTCCTCCTCTGCCAGGAGGATGAGCACGCGCCCGGCGCGCGCGGCCACGCGCCCCAGCCACCTCCTCCCTGATTGGCTGCCTCCTCCTCCCCTGGTCGCCTCCCGCGACGCCACGCAGCCCCTGGCTCCCTCTCTCACTCTCCTCGCTCCTTCCCTCCGTCCCTATCCCCCTCTGCTCCCTCTCCCTCCCGCGACCGAACGGAGCCCGTCACCGCCGACCAGCGCTCGCACGGCCGCAGCCGTCCCGAAGCCTCTCCGACACGCCCTCGAGCTCCACCGGTCCTCCCTCGTCCTCCTCGTTGTCTCAGCGACCAGAAGAGCCCTGGAACGCCGCCCCCGACGTTTTCCCCCTCGCCGGCCGCTGAGGATCTTCACCGTCGATTCGCCACCATCGACGCTTCCCCGGCCCCGTCGTCTGCACCGGCCAACTCCCCGTGAGCTCCTCTTCCTTTTCCCCCTTTCCGTTCTCTCGTTTGCACGCCGTAGTTGCCGCCTTGCCAACGACCGAAACCCGCCGCCGCCCGCGCTCGTCGCCGGCGAAGTCTCGGTGACCTTTTGGTCCCGTGCGTGCGCCCGTTGCGCTCGCAACGTTCCGTAGAGCAGAACTAGCGTGACAGCCGGCTCGTTTGCAAGCCGCAGCGCCAACCCCGCACCTACCCGTAGCTCCGGCCGCCGCCGCGAGCTCGTTTCCGGCGAGCTCCAGCCACCACAGCCGCTGCCGCTCACCCAGTTGGATGCGGCGCATCTTCAGCTACCCGTAGGAGCAAACCACGCGTCGAATGGTGCTCCGTAGCGAGCACACGTTGCATCTCCGTCGCCGGCCATGGTCGTTGCCAGCGAAACTCCGGCGGGAGCTGACGTGGCTCCGTCAGTAGGAGCTAACCCAGCTGGTTAATCAACCTACAGCCACTGACAGTGGGCCCCACCCCTGGTCAAACCCCAGTCAGCACTGGGTTTGACCGGGATTAGTTCCTGTGTCACTGACGTGTGGACCCCGCACGTCAGGTTTGACCTGGGGCGCCCAGTTGACTCTGCTGACGTCACCGTGACGTGGTGCTGACGCCATAAATCATTTCTGGATTTATTATTATTTCAGGAAATTTCAGAAAATGCCCTAAACTTCAATAAATCATAGAAATTCAACTGTAACTCCAAATTAAATAATTTATATATGAAAAATTATCAGAAAAATTCAAGGAATCCATCTGTACCATTTTCATGCATGTTAGAACAACTTATAGCTGCTGTTTAGCACAAATCAATTAAATGGCATTTGAATAATCACATATGGAGTTTGAATTTGAATCTTGTATTCAAACCAACTTCATTTAATCTGTTGCTAGTTGCATTAGCTCAAAACACATTCATATTGCCATGTCATGAGCATGCATCATATTGTGCATTGCATTGATTGTATTTCTTCTTTGTTGCCGGTATCTGTCCCCTCCCGGTAGACGATGTTTCGACATTGTGATCGTTGACACTGATGAAGACTCAATGCTATCTTCAGAAGTGCCAGGCAAGCAAAACCCCCTTGTTCATTCCGATAAATCCCACTCTCTCGCCCCTGCTCTCTTTTACTGCATTAGGACAACAACGACATATTTGTTACTTGCTGCGGTAGCTGAACCCCTTTATCCTTTGCATGACCTGTCATTGCCACAATAAATAGATGAAACCCACTAGCATGAGTAGGAGTTGTTTGAGCCCTGATGTGCCTACTCATTCATGCTTGTTTGTCATGCCTGCTACTGCTTAGAGTTGAGTCAGGTCTGATTCATCGGGGATGAATCAGAGGTGTGTGAACATGTCCTACCATTGAGAGCTAAGTGTGTGAACACGATTTGGTAAAGGTAGCGGTGAGAGGCCATGTAGGAGTACATGGTGGGTTGTCTCATTGCAGCCGTCCTCAGGAACTGAGTTCTGTGTTTGTGATCCATGATCAGTTACTACCACACATTGAGCTCCGGGCGCTCCAAGCTCTCTCGACTTATTAATCGACATGATCTCTGTCCAGGAGTTGCAACTAGTTTCTGGTGTTTGTAGGTAGTGTTAGTAGTCTACCAAGTGGCACCCGGTACAGGTGGGCTTGGGACAGACTAGGCACAGTGGCACGGTGTACCAAGCGTACATCCACCCGTCGAGGTGGGCTTGGGAACCCTGCGCACATCGTTTGGGGCCGTGAGCGACACCCCGGCCGGATCTCCTTGCGGATGGAACCCGAATAGGCAATAAACCTGGACTAGAGACTTGTTCGGTTAGTCAGGTCGTGGCCGACTCCCTCGCCCGGCTTCCGCTTGAAGGTTGCCGAGGTACATGACGTGTACAGGGCGATAAGTGGCGAAAGCGTGTGTGAAGAAGTACACCCCTGCAGGGTTATCATTATCTATTCGAATAGCCGGATTCCTCGGATATGGAAACTTGGACCCCTTGCATAGTTCATAGACAAGTGAAAGTGGATACTCTAAAATACGCAAGATAAGCGTGAGTGCTATGGATGGCGTTCTCGTAGGGAGACGGGAGCGGATCCATAGTGGTGTATTGATATGGTGAATATGTGGACTCGTGTGCGCCACCTCAAAAGAGTTACTTGCAGTCGTAGTTCAGGATAGCCACCGAGTCAAAGCTGGCTTGCTGCAGTCAAACCCTACCATCCCCTTTGTTGATAATGATGCATATGTAGTTAGTTCTGATGTAAGTCTTGCTGGGTACATTTGTACTCACGTTGCTTAATTTATGTTTTTGCAGAGAGACTTCAGTCTCACTAGTAGTTCCGCATGGACTTCGACGTTTAGCTTGTTACCTCAGCTACGATCTTGTGCCCTCGGCAGGATCTGGTAGATTGTCAGGCTTCTTAGCCTTTTTCACTTATAGATGTCTGTACTCAGACATGATAGCTTCCGCTTGTGCTTTGACTTGTATGCTCTGATTGTTGGGTCATGAGACCCATGTTTGTAATGTCTCGCTCCTCGGAGCCTATTGAATAAATACTTGAGTTGTAGAGTCATTTTGTGATGCCATGTTGTATTTGCACATATCGAGCATATTGTGTGTATGTTATTGAAATGCTTGGTATGTGTGGGATCTGACTATCTAGTTGTTTATCCTTAGTAGCCTCTCTTACCGGGAAATGTCTCCTAGTGTTTCCACTGACCCATGGTAGCTTGCTACTGCTCCGGAACACTTAGGCTGGCCGGCATGTGTCCTTCTTCGTTCCTGTGTCTGTCCCTTCGGGGAAATGTCACGCGATGAATACCGGAGTCCTGTTAGCCCGCTACAGCCCGGTTCACCGGAGTCCTGCTAGCCCAGTGCTACAGCCTGGATTCACTCGCTGATGACCGACACGTTCGATGTTGGGTCATGGATGCCTGTCCCTGTAAGTTTGTGCCACTTTGGGTTTACGACTAGTCATGTCAGCCCGGGCTCTTTATCATATGGATGCTAGCGACATCATCATATACGTGAGACAAAAGGCGCAAACGGTCCCGGGCAAAGGTAAGGCGACACCCGTGGGAATACCGTGCGTGAGGCCGCAAAGTGATATGAGGTGTTACAGGCTAGATCGATGTGACATTGAGTCGGGGTCCTGACAGCGTTGGTATCAGAGCTTGACTGCCTGTAGGATTACCAAGCCAAACTGGTCGAAGTTGAGTCTAGAAATTCTTTAGTTATATAAGGGAATTGATTGTGGGATGGAACGTAAGGCTCTTTTTACTCCTTATACCTCATGGCCCTCTGATCTGAGTCATCCTCTTCTCTTCTACGGGGACTAAGAACTAGGATATCTCTTCTCTCTATCAGGATCACATGTTACTAATCCGTAGACTTATAAGATTGTTGGATTAAGCCTCAGTTCATTTTCTACCTCTATATGTTAATTATTGATCTCGAGACCTTGATATTGTGCTTCTGAGTGGTTATGCCACCATTTTTGTGAATGTCTCAAATCTTTTCTGAGCATTTACAGCCGTCATGCTGTCCGAGTCATCCCAGGTTTCTAAACAATCTGATGCATTTGCAAAATCCTTTCCCTCTGGTTTCGATGTTCCTTTATGCCAGCTCAATCACACTAATTGTTGAGTTGAGGTATTCTATTGCCTTGACATTTATGTTGGAGTTATTATTATGACCCTAGGTGCCTTAGGGGATCATCTAGTAGTCTAGCCATGATTTGTGTCCTAGTGTGATGATTCTGGCCTTTATTCTCGAAAGCATTCCGTGGTGCTACTTAGTAGTAGGTATTCTATTTCTGGGTTCTTGAACCCGAGATTCATTCTACTTACATCATGTTGATAGTAATTGCTAGCTCCCTTAGGTTATTAGTAACCTTGCGATAGTCCTTGAAGTCCGTGGTATCTTCTTCTTCCAAATACCATGAACTACTTATGGCAGAAGTTCCTCGTCGAACTGAACGATCACAACCAGAGTGCTCTTGATGAGTTCTCCATTATATATTGTGGCTCTGCCAGTTCTACTTTTCTGCATGGGTTATCCGGAAGAAATATGTTGAACTTCGTTCGACATGCTAAACCATGCATCCACAACTCAGAAAATCGTATGTTCCTTTGAGTTGTCCATCTTTAGTTGTTTTCTGGCCCTTGTATATCAATTGATATTCAGGAGTAGTTATGCATCCGTGTTCATCGTTGCCACTACTCTTGTGGTCTGTTAAGCCATTCCATTCCGGAATGACTAGGAGAAACAAACTCCAGTGCCTCATCCATATCTAGGATTGGGTCAAAGCAGTTGTATTCCGCAGATCAAAATGCCAATTCAGCTTTGCTCTGTTCTACCTTGGAGTGTTACCCCCTTTATGTCAGAATTGTCATGAGAACTGCACCAACTCTCATGAATTCTTGACATAGTGATACTTCTCACCATCATCATTCATTCCTCGCTCCTCGTGTTGTTGTAACCGGAATGCCGACAAGTGAATTGTGATGTGTGAAATCAATACTCCGAGCAACTCGTTGCTGGGTAGCTAATGGACAACATCCTCATTCTTAACGTGTTGGTTATTGAATCACCATTCTAAGATAGATTGTGCTACCCAGTCCTTATTTCCTGGTGCACTCTTTGATTGATGAGTTAGGATTTTGTCAAGTCCTCGCTCATTTGATCATATCATCTTGCCCTGAAAAGAAAGATTGTTCTCGAGCTTAGTAACATACCGGTGGTTCATGATTTTCCAAATATCTTCTTGGAAGTGTTACCGGGTTGTTTCCTGACTGTTATGTTGAGCTCGTGATCAAGTTGGTTTCTTGTGAACCACTCTCTCTCCAAGATCGGTGTTAGATATCCCTGAGCTAGTTGGTTAAGCTAGACAACAACTTGGAGAGTTGGAAGATAAAAGCTTGCCTGACTTAGTTCGTTCCAAAGGGATATTCTTGTGTAGTGTGTGTTGAAGAAAGATGATATCTTCATCGATTGGTCCCTGTGATCAGTTGCTGGACCTATTGTCTCATCAATCCTTTGATTTGAGTGTGGGCTATCGTCAAATCAAATCAGTACCAACGATGTTTGTAATGTTGTTTTACTCGTGGTTTTTCCTCGAGCATACACCATTATGTTCTTTGGGTCTGACCAATGCTATCACCTGTTCACATAATTAGGGAATTCCATCTTCATGGGAATCTGGATGAATTGTTGTTGAGCCCATCGACAACATCCTTGTCTTCTCCATAATTTTGCTGAACATTAAGCTAGTGTTGGAAACTTTTGAAAGCATTTGTTCATGCTAGCTCATGAAACATATGTTCGGATGTAAGGAGAGACTTCCTCTAGTTCATGTGCATTGGATGCAAGTTGCCGCCGTGGACTCGAGAAAGTCAATGTTGTTCCTTTGGAATCATCCCAAATCAGTCATGCAAACGTGTGAAGTATTCTGTGGTTCGGAGACTTGCAACCTCCATTCCATATGTATATCCTAGCACACCAAGCCACTGATTGATTTGTTCACGGAAAAGGAGTTGATGTGCTAATCCTAGGTCATGCACAAGACTTCAATATCCTCGATTATGGTTCCCCACCTGAACTCGGTAGTGTTTTATTGTAAGACTACCATGTGATAATGTTTGTCTAGGACAGCATGTTCACATGTTGTAGCAGAACCAGCTCATGTTTTGGAGCTTGCTATCGTAATTCATTTCCCGAGAATCTTGCAATGTCATCTCGTCGATTGGTGTTGCAAACTTTCATTTACCTTCCTAGACTCGATGAGTCTGGAATATCCTGACACCAACCAGATCTGAATCTCAGGAAGATATGATGGTTGGAACATTTTCCAAGAACTATAATATCGGTCCCTCGGAAACCGGTAAAGTGGATGTCGTGGCCAACACACCCCGCCGGGAGACCTAATATTGTAGTATCTTGATTGGAGGAGTTGGACACCTTTCCATAAGGACTTCGTAGGATTTACTCCCTAGTTGTGCCTTATGATTTTTGTGTTTCCGAAGTCCGACCTTTACTTGATGTTCTAGATACTAGACCATTTCTATGAATGGGTTACACTAGCACATCAAGGAGAACATTAGAAGCGGAGTGCTAAATGTCTCTCGGTCGATCATCCAGATTTTATTTCCTTGGCCCCGCCAAGGGTGAAATCTGAGAAAGTGTTATCTTTCTTTGCATCTGCATCATCCATCATTCATCATGGTAGCAAGTTGTGTTGCCAGAATCCTTGACACGGATATTGGTAAAATCTTGATGATTATGGAAATGCTCAAGTTTTTGAGAGCATGCACAAGCGCTACGTGTTATCTTCGGCACTAACTGGGTTTGCTCTCAGTTTCCTCGGCAATGCTATGACCTTTTCAAACAGTGAATTCACTCTCTATTGTTGGGTTCTTCCCCAGTTACCAAAATCATTCCCAGCATTTGCATTTTGTTCCCAGCTTGCACTGCCAATGTGCCATTCTACCATGGGTCTCTTCCATTTTCGGTGGTAAGCAAATTCATCCATTACGTTGTCTTCAACAAGGTAATCCACATCATCCAAGTCCGGGTATGCCATTCTACCGACCCCCCTCCAAACGATTGCTCGAGAATTGCCTTAGGCTGGTTTAAAGAGTTTCAATGATCTTTGAATCAAAGGTAATTCTTTTTGCCACTTAAGGGGATATTTCTACGAGTCACCTTCCCTAAGGTGCATCGTTATGGTATCATGGAAACTCAACTCCTCGCTACGTTGACAACCGTTCACCACCCTCTTAGGTGTGGAATTGTGGTCTACCTAGTGAACCTTCGTCATCTGCTTCACTCCATTCCTATGGATCTGTGCTTCGCCTCTTAGCTTGAGAGATGTTGCTATGACTCACTTTGTGAGCTGATCCTAAGTTGATTGATCTTCGAGAAGATCGATTTTTCCGGAGTTGTCCCTTTTCCTCTTGCTGTCATGCCAGTTGGAGTTCTCAGAGCAAGACGACGGGACAAAGATGGTGATCGAATCAATGCTTGTATGAAGTGCACCCTGGATCGTGAAGATTATACTAGTTTGCGTTCCCCCTTCATCTTACCCTATGCTTGAATCTCGAGACGAGATTCTTGTTTAGTGGGGGTGAGTTGTCACATCCCTAGCTTCTGGTGCTGCCTGGTGTTTGCATCATGTCTAAATTTCTGAAACTTGAACTGAGGAAATTTGGAAGCCTCAAAATTTAAATAAAAGAAGGGCAAAAACCCTAAAAATCTCATTCATTGTTCCAAAATGCTCTTCTTAAATGTTTGATAATTTTTGGCAAGGGTTCTGGTCCCAACCAAAATATTGAACATTTTTAAGGATTTATTTTTGGGACTTTGAATTTAATTCATTAGCTATTTGAATTTGAATTATATTCATATAATCAGAATATAATTTCAAATACCCCTGAAATATTTTATAAGCTTTTGGAAAAGTCCATCTAGCAATATAAAAATATTCAGAGGAGTTTTTGGCATTGTTTGAATTATTTTAAATTCAAAACAGTGGCAAAATAAATTAATAAAACAAACAGAACAGAAAAATTAAAAAAGAGAGAAGGAACTTACCTGACGCTTACCTGAGGCCCACTCACCTGTGCGGCCTGCTGCAGAAGCCGGCCCAGCCCACCACCGCCTCCTTCTCTGTCGCCTTCCTCCTCTGCCAGGAGGATGAGCACGCGCCCGGCGCGCGCGGCCACGCGCCCCGGCCACCTCCTCCCTGCCTGGCTGCCTCCTCCTCCCCTGGTCGCCTCCCGCGACGCCACGCAGCCCCTGGCTCCCTCTCTCACTCTCCTCGCTCCTTCCCTCCGTCCCTATCCCACTCTGCTCCCTCTCCCTCCCGCAACCGAACGGAGCCCGTCGCCGCCGACCAGCGCTCGCACGGCCGCAGCCGTCCCGAAGCCTCTCCGACACGCCCTCGAGCTCCGCCGGTCCTCCCTCGTCCTCCTCGTCGTCTCACGCGACCAGAAGAGCCCCGGAACGCCGCCCCCGACGTTTTCCCCCTCGCCGGTCGCCGAGGATCTTCACCGTCGATTCGCCACCATCGACGCTTCCCCGGCCCCGTCGTCTGCACCGGCCAACTCCACGTGAGCTCCTCTTCCTTTTCCCCCTTTCCGTTCTCTCGTTTGCACGCCGTAGTTGCCGCCTTGCCAACGACCGAAACCCGCCGCCGCCCGCGCTCGTCGCCGGCAAAGTCTCGGTGACCTTTTGGTCCCGTGCATGCGCCCGTTGCGCTCGCAACGTTCCGTAGAGCAGAACTAGCGTGACAGCCGGCTCATTTGCAAGCCGCAGCGCCAACCCCGCACCTACCCGTAGCTCCGGCCGCCGCCGCGAGCTCGTTTCCGGCGAGCTCCGGCCACCACAGCCGCTGCCGCTCGCCCAGTTGGATGTGGCGCATCTTCAGCTACCCGTAGGAGCAAACCACGCGTCGAATGGTGCTCCGTAGCGAGCACACGTTGCATCTCCGTCGTCGGCCATGGTCGTCGCCGGCGAAACTCCGGCGGGAGCTGACGTGGCTCCGTCATTAGGAGCTAACCTAGCTGGTTAATCAACCTACAGCCACTGACAGTGGGCCCCACCCCTGGTCAAACCCAAGTCAGCGCTGGGTTTGACCGGGATTAGTTCCTGTGTCACTGACGTGTGGACCCCGCACATCAGGTTTGACCTAGGGCGCCCAGTTGACTCTGCTGACGTCACCGTGACGTGGTGCTGACGCCATAAATCATTTCTGGATTTATTATTATTTCAGGAAATTTCAGAAAATGCCCTAAACTTCAATAAATCATGGAAATTCAACCGTAACTCCAAATTAAATAATTTATATATGAAAAATTATCAGAAAAATTCAAGGAATCCATCTGTACCATTTTCATGCATGTTAGAACAACTTATAGCTGCTGTTTAGCACAAATCAATTAAATGGCATTTGAATAATCACATATGGAGTTTGAATTTGAATCTTGTATTCAAACCAACTTCATTTAATCTGTTGCTAGTTGCATTAGCTCAAAACACATTCATATTGCCATGTCATGAGCATGCATCATATTGTGCATTGCATTGATTGTATTTCTTCTTTGTTGCCGGTATCTGTCCCCTCCCGGTAGACGATGTTTCGACATTGTGATCGTTGACACTGATGAAGACTCAATGCTATCTTCAGAAGTGCCAGGCAAGCAAAACCCCCTTGTTCATTCCGATAAATCCCACTCTCTCGCCCCTGCTCTCTTTTACTGCATTAGGACAACAACGACATATTTGTTACTTGCTGCGGTAGCTGAACCCCTTTATCCTTTGCATGACCTGTCATTGCCACAGTAAATAGATGAAACCCACTAGCATGAGTAGGAGTTGTTTGAGACCTGATGTGCCTACTCATTCATGCTTGTTTGTCATGCCTGCTACTGCTTAGAGTTGAGTCAGGTCTGATTCATCGAGGATGAATCAGAGGTGTGTGAACATGTCCTACCATTGAGAGCTAAGTGTGTGAAAACGATTTGGTAAAGGTAGCAGTGAGAGGCCATGTAGGAGTACATGGTGGGTTGTCTCATTGCAGCCGTCCTCAGGAACTGAGTTCTGTGTTTGTGATCCATGATCAGTTACTACCACACATTGAGCTCCGGGCGCTCCAAGCTCTCTCGACTTATTAATCAACATGATCTCTGTCCAGGAGTTGCAACTAGTTTCTGGTGTTTGTAGGTAGTGTTAGTAGTCTACCAAGTGGCACCCGGTACAGGTGGGCTTGGGACAGACTAGGCATAGTGGCACGGTGTACCAAGCGTACATCCACCCGTCGAGGTGGGCTTGGGAACCCTGCACACATCGTTTGGGGCCGTGAGCGACACCCCGACCAGATCTCCTTGCGGATGGAACCCGAATAGGCGATAAACCTGGACTAGAGACTTGCTCGGTTAGTCAGGTCGTGGCCGACTCCCTTGCCCGGCTTCCGCTTGAAGGTTGCCGAGGTACATGACGTGTACAGGGCGATAAGTGGCGAAAGCGTGTGTGAATAAGTACACCCCTGCAGGGTTATCATTATCTATTCGAATAGCCGGATTCCTCGGATATGGAAACTTGGACCCCTTGCATAGTTCATAGACAAGTGAAAGTGGATACTCTAAAATACGCAAGATAAGCGTGAGTGCTATGGATGGCGTTCTCGTAGGGAGACGGGAGCGGATCCATAGTGGTGTATTGATATGGTGACTATGTGGACTCGTGTGCGCCACCTCAAAAGAGTTACTTGCAGTCGTAGTTCAGGATAGCCACCGAGTCAAAGCTGGCTTGCTGCAGTCAAACCCTACCATCCCCTTTGTTGATAATGATGCATATGTAGTTAGTTCTGATGTAAGTCTTGCTGGGTACATTTGTACTCACGTTGCTTAATTTATGTTTTTGCAGAGAGACTTCAGTCTCACTAGTAGTTCCGCGTAGACTTCGATGTTTAGCTTGTTACCTCAGCTACGATCTTGTGCCCTCGGCAGGATCTGGTAGATAGTCAGGCTTCTTAGCCTTTTTCACTTATAGATGTCTGTACTCAGACATGATAGCTTCCGCTTGTGCTTTGACTTGTATGCTCTGATTGTTGGGTCATGAGACCCATGTTTGTAATGTCTCGCTCCTCGGAGCCTACTGAATAAATACTTGAGTTGTAGAGTCATTTTGTGATGCCATGTTGTATTTGCACATATCAAGCATATTGTGTGTATGTTATTGAAATGCTTGGTATGTGTGGGATCTGACTATCTAGTTGTTTATCCTTAGTAGCCTCTCTTACCGGGAAATGTCTCCTAGTGTTTCCACTGACCCATGGTAGCTTGCTACTGCTCCGGAACACTTAGGCTGGCCGGCATGTGTCCTTCTTCATTCCTGTGTCTGTCCCTTCGGGGAAATGTCACGCAATGAATACCGGAGTCCTGTTAGCCCGCTATAGCCCGGTTCACCGGAGTCCTGCTAGCCCAGTGCTACAGCCTGGATTCACTCGCTGATGACCGACACGTTTGATGTTGGGTCATGGATGCCTGTCCCTGTAAGTTTGTGCCACTTTGGGTTTACGACTAGTCATGTCAGCCCGGGCTCTTTATCATATGGATGCTAGCGACATCATCATATACGTGAGCCAAAAGGCGCAAACGGTCCCGGGCAAAGGTAAGGCGACACCCGTGGGAATACCGTGCGTGAGGCCGCAAAGTGATATGAGGTGTTACAGGCTAGATCGATGTGACATTGAGTCGGGGTCCTGACACAAGTGCCCTCTCACACACATATATAACTTCACCCTTTGAACCACCCGACGGTCATCTCCGACACCCAAACGAACGGATGTCTCTCTAGCTAGCATTGTATCTATCTGTAGTTTCTCCGTCAACATTTCTTTCTCGCACGGAGTCTTGCTTCCTATCACCCACACTATATATGTCTATCCATACATATGCATTTAGAGGTTGATCTCTTTTGCACAATCGTTGCACCTCACCCCCTCTGCTCGCCAGAGATGCATGCTCCAGCCCACGCCACTATCTCTTAAAGACAAAAACACATGCTCAATTGTCGGGCCTTCTTCCCTGCATTCTCACATGCATGCATATTGTCATACCGATCCATCTCTCCCATGTCGTTGATCTTAGGACTTATGTCTTCTTTCTTTTATCTCGATCATGCGCGCGCGCACACACACACATCCCACGTATACATGTATACCTCTCACACATGCACGTTCAAGGTCTCTATGTCTCCATACATAGTTAATTACCCTCAATCCTAACGCCACATCGACTCATTCTCCTCTTTTGTGCACATAACTTCTGCCTGGATGGGCAAAACACACACTCACACTTAACAATCTCCTTCTAGCTACGCCCACCCCGCGCGCCTCTCAGTCTTCCCCTATATCCCCGAAACCAATAAGACCATCCCTTTGTTTAATTCCCGCCTACATGCACCATCGATATATAGTAGTCTTCCGTGGTGTCTCTCGAACAAACAGGTTCTCTCGATGTCGACTCCTCTCACGCGCACACACCTTCTCTTCCCTCCTACGGGCATTTTCTCTCTCACACCCCATCGTTGGTGGCCTCTGCCGTACACATCACCTCTCTATGATGAAGCCATGCACACTTAAATTACATCCGCCACAGAGGACCCCGGGACACACACACACACACACGCGCGCGCGCGCACGCACCCCCCCCACACACACACTAAGACTCCATCTCTCTCTCTCTCTCACACACACACACACACAAACACACACACACACCC
>NC_057801.1:49973537-49991503 GCF_018294505.1 Triticum aestivum | reverse complement strand
TCTCTCTCTCTCTCACACACACACAAACTAAGACTCCATCTCTCTCTCTCTCCTCTCTCTCTCTCTCTCACACACACACTAAGACTCCATATCAGACACATGCTCTAGGCGGAGCATTTGTTCCTACCACCCTTCATCCAACCTTACCCGTATGATAAACAATCACCTTTATTTACTTGCATAACATGGACAGATTCCACTTTACTTTAGTAGTCAGCAATCTTATCATCTGTATACCCTTATAAAAAAACGAGTTGGCAATTATGGTGTGGCTACCATCTTGTAATATAGACCGTATGATCTATATCTGATGGATAGGAATCAAACTATGATAATTTTACAAAAGATACCCGCACCTCATCATTATCTCCCGCAACCTCATTGCTTAGCAATTAAAAAAGGAATAAGTCTCTGGAACAATCTAGCATGCATGGTGGCCGCTGCCGCCTGCCGGCGCCGTTCATCCCCATGCCTCCGCCCATTCCGACCACCAGTCACCAGCATGCTCCACTCCTCCTCGCCTTATCTCTCATCTTTCATTTTTTCGATGACATTCTCGAGATACCAGTTTTCCGATAAAATTCTCAAGATATCATTAGTTTTTACACATGGGATTACTCCTGCATGGGTCAATCACAACAGATGTTTTGTAAAAAAATGCATATTGATGTTTCGTGCAATGCACGAGAATCTTGCTTGTAATTATATAACGCAAATCACGAGCAGGAAGTGGCATTTTTTTGACACAACCACGTTAACATGGCCACGTAAATCACGAGCAGGAAGGAGAAGGGAAGCGGGCTATGGAGTAACGTTTTTCACCACAATTTCTTAGGAAACTGAGTGCAATAATTGAGTAGTTTTGCAAACTACCATTACTACTACACCTGAAACGGTTCAAAACCTATACTCCCTTTCCAGCGCGCGCTTCCCGTGTGAAATGGTCAGCGTCGCCTGGAGCGTCAGTGCCGCATTAATGCCCGGCCAGAGCGGAGGTGACCTCTCACTGGCGCCGGCTTTGAAGTGGCACGACGGTCGAGAGAGCGCCGCTTCCCGGCGCACGCGACTGCTCCGCATCGAGACTGGCCATAGGCCCTGTTTGGATCCATGGGTTAGAGTTAGTTTGAGCTAGTTGGGGCTCAAATAGCCCTAAAGTATCCAAGCATGAGGGTTTAAATTGGAGCAAGTTGCACCGAACCCACCAAAAAAAACTATCCCACCCAAGAGGTGCTAACTGGAGATAGTTCTCATTGGGACCACTAAAAAGTCACTTTTCTCTCTCCATGAAGTGCATTTATTGTCAATATAACCCTGTCACCCAAACACCTCTTTGGCTACAGTTAGTTCAGGGTTAGTCATGAGTTAGTCTAACCTCTAGCTAAGTTAGAGTATCAAACAGGAGCAGTATAGGACATGCAAGTTGCTCAAAGCATACAGGCAAATTCATATGTGAAAGGATTTTTTCTTTTTGAAAACAGAACGTGAAAGGAATTTTTTTTAGAATGCTCTTGGCATGTCGCTAACATGTGATAGTTAACCGACCTCAATAGACGGCAGAAACGCCAGCCCACCGCACTTTGATAGAGACGAGGAGGGAGAAGCGATACAGGCTGCTGGATTACTAGAGATAGGTGTCGCACGGAAGCCAAGAAATATGGTGATAGCGTGGGTTAGCCATGTACTAGTATGATGTAACTACACTGGGCTGTCGTGTTTCGTACTCTTCCAGTCCACTGTGGATATGATTGGTTAATTTTATATCGCTGAATAATATTAAATATTATGAGTGCAGACGCTCCACCACGAGGTTCCTTGCTCCTTCTCGGTCGTCCAGAATCTATGTTCTTCCACTCTATTTTTTACGTGAGCTTTGTTCATCCTTTTGCCAACACGCGAGACATCTAGCATCAAGGCGCACGTGTTATGCAACGATCGTTCCATCTATATGAAGAACACATGGCACTGGAACTACGAGACGGACATGTACCCAGGAGTGGACGTACGAACCTGAGTAATGTAGCGCAGTAAGTGAAGTAGAAAGGCACAAATGGTATGAACATGCGTGGCATAGAGGGTGTGTTTGGTTGCGTTCTCGTCTCAGCATAGTTGTTCCCTCTTCATGCATGCTCAACTCAACACCCCTCTTCATGCATGCTTCTAGTGTATTTGTGCTAAACTAGTATGGACTCATGCACCCTCCATACACTCTACCAAACACCCAAAGTAGGTCGAGAAGGGAACTCTTGGGCGGCATTTGTCTCTTACTACGTACTACCACTAAATGTTGTACGTGCAATGCACGATGATGTTATGGAGTACGTGTCTAAGTACTCTACTACTACTATATTAGTTGGAGGCACCTATTAACTTTTATATTTGTTTACATGTATGCCCCGAGACCTTCCAACTAGACGTGTCTTTCTCTCCAGGTCGCACTTTGTATCGTTCATACAGCTAAGTACTACTACGTGTGGTCTCCGACCCAGAAGTGGAAGAAGTGGAGACGATCTACCATGCTGTTTTTTACGCTGGGCTCTACCACGCTGTTCATGTCCCACTCCTTTCGCTGACGTGTGGGACATCCAGCACGTGCCATGTTTGGCACCGTTCATCGTAAGAGTCGAAACGCTAGCATTCATCAGAAATAAAAAATAATTATAAATCGGCAGTGATACTATTTTTTTTGCGAACCAATCAGCACTGATACTATACCACGCGGTTTCCTTGCTCCTCGATATCAGAAAGAATACTTCCGTTCGTCAACATGTGGGACGTCGACCATCCTGGTCCACTTGCCATGCACGCAGAACTCCAAGGGAGAGTCACCCAGGTCGTCGCGCCGCAGTAACAATGACTAATGAGCCATCAAATCACAGGCTCACTTCCCTCTTTGAAGTTGCTCGGACGAAGGAACCATCATGACTTCGTTGAATTCCGCTTCTTGAAGAAAACTACTGTACTAGCAGTACTGCTAGCTACAGTATTTACTCCAACAGAGGCCTCCTTTCGTTCATAGGATAGGAATATGAAAATCATAGGAAGTGAGATGACATGCATCTCAATTCCTATAGAGAAAGAGATGCCATTTGATGCATAGGATAGGAATTTTTCCACTTAGTCTAGGCTAATGTACTGGTAATGTGCTCTAAAAACTATAGTAGTAACTAGTAGTACTGGTACATGCTCGTACTCAGACACAGACACACACACTAACTACTAGTACTACTACTTCTCACATGCTGGCCAGACGCCGTCGTTCTCCTTCCCGGCTTTGTCGGCGACACCCCACTGTGCTTGGATCTCCGCCGACCTCTCCGCAGCAGCACGTGCGTCCTTTTCTTTCTTGCGGCGGCGGGCCTCTCTTTTCTTGAGTGCTTTATGACTTTTCCGCTCCCTCTTTGCGGCTTTGGCCGCCTCTTGCTCTACCGCCCATTCGGCCTTGGCATCTTCAAATTCCTCCCACATAGTTGTGAGGTCGAAAGCGGCGATGAACTCGGCACGGCGGGATGCCATCGCTTCCCTACCATTTTGTGTGCATTCGTGGGCGGCGAGGAACTCGGCGAGGCGGGATGCCATTGCTGCCTTACCGGTTAGTGTGCGACGTGGTGGCATGAACGACGCTTGGTGAGAGCTCTGGGGTGGAGTGGCCGGACAACCGTATAGTGCATTGGTTTGTCAAGAGCTCAAGGACAGAAGACGAAGCAAATTAGGATTCCCCTTCAATCCTGGTCATTTATTATCAAGTAAAATGCATTGGTGGTCATCGAACTTGTCTTGATAGCTCACTTTGATCATTGTATATGAGATATGGTGATTATACGGTCGCTGGCTCAGCGTATAGCTCCGTATTTGTATGGTTGACCAGTCAAACAGTCCGCATGCGCCTAAAACGATCACCGTCTCTCCAGAATGTCAATGCCGCATTCACTGGACTTAACTGCAGGTGCAATTGGTGTGTCACTGATATGCATGCCAGACGCCCATTGGGCCCACATGTCAGTCACCCAAACACATCTGTAGTTAAGTCACTGAAGCAGCGTCCGCATTCACGCCCAACGAACCTACTCCAGCGCCAGTTGTCCATCCGTCTGCCGCGGCTCATTGCCATTCGCCCTCTATATTAACTTGAGCCCCAGCTCCCATCCATAGCCAAAGACCCACACTTATTCTCCTTCTGTCCCTTCCTTCTATCAGCACCACTTCAACCATGGACTCGTGGCGCTCCGAAGCTCTCTTGGACGTACTGTCACAGGAGCAGACGAGGGACATCGGTGGCTCCACTCCGGGCGCGCTCCAAAGCTCTCTTCGACGTACTGTCGCAGGAGCAAACGAAGGAGACAGCCGGCACCCCCCAGGCCGCCCTCCGCCGCCACGACCACGAAGCCGGCGCGCGTGCGCGGGCGCAGCCGACAGCAAGGAAGAGTAGTACACTGTAGGTCGCTGCCGCTTTAGTCCCGGGAAGGCCACCGCTACTCCACTCGGTCGACGCCAAGCTTGGTGGGGTAAACATCGGCGGCCGATTAGCCGCTTGACGGCGACGTGGAGGCGGAAATCTTCATAACCTTGTGCTCCGGCCGGAGGAGGGGGTTATCGAGGCGGATGAGGAGGAGGCAAAGGCAATGGCCGGCTTTCTCGGGTTCATGGCCGGACTTGGTGGTCGGGCGCCGGCGATCGTTTAGATTAGGTTTACAGTAGGTTTAGTACGGTTTGTGCAAAATATGTAATGAATTTCGTCCAGTTTGTAGGAAAAGTTTTCGAAATGTAATGAATTTCATCCGGTTAATTTGAAATTTGCTTTGTTTGCACGAATTTCGTCTGGTTAGTTCATATAGTTGTCGAAAGGTATGCGGGCAGCATCGGATGGCATCCATCAGTGTCCTTGGACAGATGCCGGTGTAAATTTGTGGGCCAGTGCAGGAGATGCCCTAACTATCATGCTATAATCGCTAACAATCCTCCATTATTTGGCAGGGAACAGTTATCCCTCGATCAAAATCAGATCCGCGGTGTTTCGCACTCCTCCCGCGTACGAGTGTAAACTCTTGCTTACATAAAAATGGAGCAACTGGACGGCACTGTAGCACGTCATATCACTCGAACTAGCCCGCCTAACGAGCGGGAAAGCACCGCCCTCGTCATTTTGTTCTGGATTTCTATCGATCGATCGCGCGAAAATGTTACGCTTCGCAAGTTCTAAAGGAAAAGGCGGCACACTTACGACTCGTACGCGTCGCAACCCCGACAGTCCGGCTCGCACGCCGCTCACCAAAGGGGACACGCGTTGTCTTGCAATTTCACTGACATGTGGGACCGTAATTGAATAAACTGTCGATAGCCGAAATCTAATCGCTCGGTGGGCGTCGGCTGAGAAGAGAGAAACGGGGGAGGGAGAAGAGATCGCCCGCCCGCCGCGCACGGACTCCAAGAAATATATGGTGATAATGTGAGGTGGGCCATGCTGGAGTCCGGACCGCTTCCGGAGCCCGCTCTGGCCTCTCAAGACGCCAGCTGCCCGCTGCATGCATAGCAAGTAGTCCCCGGTTATGTGGAGGAGAGAGAGGCATTGACAAAGTCAAGGAGTAACAGTGGAGACAATAGCTTTCATCAAAAATAAACAATGAATACTCGTTGCTCGTCCTCTATATCGGAAAGAATACTTTCATTCGCCGACATGTGGGACGTCGACCATCCTGGTCCACCTGCCATGCACAAAATTATCCTGGTGTACCCCGGTCGTATCGCATGCCCAACCTTTCCCATCGTAAGTTGTTCAGACGAAGGAACCATCATGACTTCGTTGAATTCCGCTTCTTCAAGAAAACTTACTGTACCCGCAATACTGCTACCACACGCGAAGACTGGACGACATTGTACCACGTCATATCACTGAAACCCACTAGGCCAAACTAGCCCTCCTAGGTCATCTATTTTGGAACGGAGGGAGTACGTCTCTGCACTGCTATGATTTTGTGTTGCACGTTCTCTGCACTTTTGCTACGATTTTCCTACCTATGAACCAAATGAGGCCTGAATGTATGTCGACTATTGTATGATCGATCGCTAAGCCTACAATTTTAGGAGCTAGGGCTATTGGCCGATCGACGAGGGATAAGTATAAGCGTACCACGAGCTAATCAGCCCCAATGTTTTTCTTCGGTGAGTGTTTTGCAAGTACTATAGCTCGCACATTAGCTAGCCTACTAACACCAAGAATCATCAAACAAGCCCTGCTGATATGATAAACAGTTCAAACTTACATCTAAGCATGCCATATATTACATCAAAAGCTGGTGAGGATACATCTGTTTCCATAACTTGGAGAGGGTTCGCATGATTCATCGCATGATTCACTATCAAACAAAAGTAGCAAGATCCGCCCACACAAGACAATGCACTAGCCCTAAGATGGTTTGATAACACGCATCATTCTGGTAATTAAACACAGGGCAATGCAAACTACCCTGAAGGATTAGCGCGACCAACTATTTCTTGTCATCGATCTCTCGGGCAATGACCACAACACGAACAGCGGCATGGGAATCGATTTCTGGGGCGATGTCCACAGGACTGACCGCGACATCGGAATTGATCTCTGGGGCAATGTCCATAGGATGGACAGCGGTATCAGAATCGATCTCTGGGGCGATGCCAACATGACGGGCCACGACATCGGAATCATCAAGGACAACCACCGGCACCTACACAACACTAACATATTAGCAAGCACATTGCAAATAATCAAAACGCAAGCACATTGCAAATAATCAAAAACCACAACTATGGTAATAAGCCATTATTTTTTACCTTGTGCAACTCACCGGGGGATCTCATCCCTCGGGGGCCATCTCCTCGTCCTCGATAGGGGCCACCACCTTGCCAGGGGAATATTGCTTCTCAACGGAGACTATCTCCTCAAACTCGGTCTTGAGCCTCACATAGGTGGCAATCAGAGCTCCTGGGGTAGGCACGGTGGGGCCCTTACTGTTGTTCCAACTTTCTTTCAGGAGTTCATCCGCCAACGTCCTCAACTCTTTTGCCAGTGCTTGTTTCTTGGAGTTCTTCGTCTCCATGGGTTGGCCCGCCAACATGGTCAACTCATTGGTCGGTGCTCGCTGTCTCCAGTGGGTTGTTCGTCGGCAACTCTTTGCCTAGTGCTCCAGGATCCATCAATGAACTGACAAACAAAAAGCAATCAAAAGGAAACCACAATCGCAATGAAAACAGGAAAATAATAGGATGTGAGAATCGGTCGGTGCTTCGCAAAAAGAAGATTATTGGAATGAAAATATAGCAGCATAACTGATTCGCCCACCTTTCCTTCGTTGGTAGAGAAGAAAAATGACAGAAGTGAGTAGCCTGGAGTGAGGTTTTCTTCAAGAAAGGGAAGAAAGGGCTTGAACGAGCGTTCCAATGAAATGATGGTTGCTTCGTCCAGTCCAACTTGGAGGCCACCTTACCACTGTTGGTAAAGGTGTGGGTTTTGTTATATGACGGGTCATGACGGCCACACCGGGGTGACAGGTGAGTCTTGACTGTAGCACCTCGCTATGATTTGGTGGATCGCACGCGGGCCTGGATGCTTTGAAATGTCATTAACTTGATTTTAGTCTCTTTAGTATTTGGATCCAAGCATGGATGAGGCTAAGAAGTTTTAGTCCCACTACTTTTAGTCATGAGACTAAAACGTATCAAAGCACTCTCTCAGGCTGGTCATAGTGGGGAGTAACTTAGACTAGTGTCATGCATATGACACTAGTGTAAGTTACTACCTCCATAGTGCAAAGTAACATAGTAGTAGTATCATAGATTGCTTCATTTATTATCTCATAGACTCATTTTGCCTCAGAAAACGCTATGTTACAGTAACATATTATGTTACCACAAGCACCTCTTTCCTCATTAAATACTTGCCACATAAGCAAAATTGTCTTGGGATGTGTTAAGTTACTACCTAAGTTACTCCCACTATGGCTAGCCTCAATATTGTGCACCACGACCAAGGCGGAGAGGAAAACGAGAGAACTATGTAATTAATGCATGAGTTTAATTAGGGTAGTTTTGTAAAGTACGAGATACATTCCTCCAATCGCAAAATCCCTTGGTTCATGAGATTTGAGATTTGAGCCCTATAAACCGGAGGGGAGGCGGTACTGCACACAGTGTAGTCTAGTCACTTGTTTTTTTAGCCGAAGTCTAGTCACTTGTTGAAATCTCTAGAAAGGAAAATACTCCTTTCCGGTTTACAGGTCTATACTACTCCCTCCGTCTAGGTGTGTAAGTCATCTTACGAAAACCAAATAGTCCCAAAACACTTAGGCGCGGTGCATCAACTTCTACCTTGTTTCTTGTTTCTTGACATACGTATCAACCAATAAGAGATGAGAGGTGTGCATGCTTTTAATGACTTGCAATGGCTAGTTCATTGCATGGAATGCTATTAATTAGAAAATAAACATTGGTGACCCCAGGAGGAAACGGTGCTAAGCGCGTGGACCTATGCAGAATGAGTATCAACCAATGGATAATGGAGTTTAATTGTTAAACAATAGCAATTTTGTCTCATGCAAGAGCCTGGCTAGTACTCCAAGGAATCGCACCACGCAAGCGTTCGCAACTGCCACGTTCGGTTTGCACTTGGCTCTTCTTCTCTTTGAGAAGACGAACAATGATGTTACTCCTACTTCTACAGTATCGAATCCACTGCTGCATGTCCGTCCACCTCGTGCGGGAGGGATAGCGTGTAGCGAAAGCTTCTACTTACTGCTCCTGCCTTTGCATCCATGACAGGTGGGCCCAACAGGTGGTTGGCCCACCTGTCATGCAGCCAAAGGCAGGTGCAGTTAAGGCACCGGAGCTCAGTCCGCGAGGGAGAGGGCGTCGTAGTAATCAAATTTCTCGGGCTTGTACGAGTTGACGCGACACATCAAAGCACTGGACTCGATAAAACTCTTTTTACACATTTCAAATGGGCTACTTCGTATGTAGGAGTAGACATGTTCTTCTTCGTATGTACTCCCTCCGTTCCAAAATATAAGTCTTTTTAGAGATTTCATTATGAACTGGAGTACATACGAAACAAAATGAGTGAATCTACACTCTAAAATATGTCTATATACATCCGTATGTAGTTTGTAGTGGAATCCCTAAAAAGACTTACATTTAGGAACGGAGGGAGTAGTCACTTGTTGCATCTCTAAAAAGACTTATATATGGAAACGGAGGGAGTACAATGCATGCATGCATGCCGTCACTTTCCTTTTGATACTTGCATGTGTTGATTTGATGCACCTTGCCAAATTTTGACTATAAATTTAACTAACCAAATTTTCATGCATGTCACAAAAAATCACGGGGCTGTTTGGATTGTGACTATGTTTGTCTTATGTTGCCACATTATTTTTCCCACACTTGCCACACTTGCCTAACCTGAGTTGCTCAAATTGTTAGACACACTTTGGCTTGCCTAAGGGAATCTTGCCACAATTTTTGTGTCTATGACATGTGGGGTTCACTACTAATAAAAAAAATTCTTGTTTAGGTGTGGCTAATAAAAAAGACTTATATTTAGGAACGGAGGGAGTAGAAAGTATAAATAATAATGCATGTTGGGGCAACCCACGTTTCCGCTAATTTTAGCCGTGGGCTTGTTCACAATTTTTACGAGGGGGTGGTTGTTCATTTAATGGAGGGACTTGTAGTACTACCAGACTTGAATGATACAAAGTGCAACCTGGCACACCGTAACACCACTTGGAACAAGCGGGTAGCTATCTCAAAAAACAATCAACAACTAAAAAAACCCGCGACCTGGCATGTAGTATAGTACACAATTTTAAATGATTGTTTTGATGGAGTGAAAAAGGAAAACTACCCCACTACTTATATATAGGCCGGAGCCTCCGCGCTTGCTTGCTAGGGATGCTCTATTCACACACTCTCATCCTCTCCAGATCTAAAGAAGATAGGGGTAGTAACCCTGTCTTTCTCCCTTCAACAAACACTGGCTTTCTATCCTCACCGCTGGTTACAGATCCGGACGTATCCCCCTCCGCCGGTGAAGGGGAGGAGGGGCAGCGTTTAGGCCGTCATCAACAGCGAGGGAGGAGACCCACTGCCGGCCGCACCGTTATCTCTGGACGAGCGCCGGCGCAGGAGGTCCTCCGATCCCTTCGTCGTTGCCTGTGGGCGGATCCTGTCTCCCGCCGCCCACCTATCCACATCCCGACGACCTTCAGGTATATCTTCGTTCGAAACCTCCTTAGCTCTACTTCCCCAGCTCGCTACGTCGTTGCATGTGCATCATTTTCTACCTCTCAGCCCCTCTCGATCGGATGGTCCAACGTCACCTTTTTTTCTATTGTTAGAGGTAAAGCTACTTCATGGAGTCGAATCTTGTACTCCCTCCGTCCGAAAATACTTGTCATTGAAATAAAGTGGGGGTGGGGGAATTTAGTATGTACATCGGACTTGGTACAAACAGGAAGGAAAGGGGATGAAAGTAGTACAGACTGGTCATCCAACCGGTCTCTTGGTCGAAAAGGGAAATATAGGGGTAACGCTGTACACAGTGGTATGACCAGGACTAGATTTGCTATCCACACATAGGAGTAGGTGGCTAGAGTGAACAAAAATGGGACCAACCCAGATATGTTTCTTGGATGTTTGTTTCTCGGGGCAACAAACTATGAATCACCACTTTATGCCCCTGTTTACGTACATGGTGTTATACTGCTGGTGCACCCACTGTCCCATGCCCTTATACCAAATATTTAGGCTCCGGTCGGAATAAAGGGGCAGAAAACATAGGTCTTGATGAAAATAGAGGAATAGGAAAGGAATGTAGGTATAAAACTATGGAACAGCGAACCGGAGGAAACTCTCAAGAGAATGTGTTCGGATGGACTAGGAAATGTACAGATTTGTTTTTTTAGAGTAGCGTGCTTGGCAGTATGAGATATTGTTTGTTTATTCAGCTGCACAGTGACTACTCTTGTCCTCACCTCACGTACCACACATAGGTTGATTTTTTTATTCCGGCAAACACACCACATAAACCTGTCTAGCGCATGGCAACGAGCGCCTGCCTCGGGCTTCCGCCCAAAAAATGAGCAGCGCGTGGATGTTCCTAATCCGATGGAATCAGTACTACCAGACCAACTTTCCTATGAAACACTATTCACCTTTCCCGTGTTCTGAATGGTTGGAAGGGAAAGAATACGGTAGGAATTGTGTTCCTATGAAAATCCTGCACCAAACCTGTGAACCGAATGCAGCCGTAGCTGTTCTTAATATAATGTCCCTGGTAAAAATGAATCCATGCCACTGTTTTTGCCTGTAATTGTTTGAGACTCTGACACGTTTAGCCAAATGTTTTTGCCTGTAATTGTTTGGGACTCTGACTGTTTCCTCCATGCCTTTTTGTGCAAACAGGGATATCCAATTCACCTGGTTGCTGTTGTGACATTTTGGTGCACTGCACAAAACTCTTCTTAAAAGAAGTGACTTTTGTGTTGTTTAACTGGAATGTCAGATGGAACAATTGGTTCATTTTGGTGGAACTGCACAAAGGGAGATCTGTGTTCCAATCCTCATCATCCATATTGGCGCCATAACCTTCCTTTAGTTAAGAATGATATTTAATGCATGTGTTCATCTCTATTTTCCGACTGCCATGAGAAAATAATGCTGTTTTTTACTAGTACACTTGTACTCCCTCACTGACAAAACCAATTCTGAATTAGAAGGCCAATCATGTACTTGGTTTCACCAACTGGTGAGGAGAAAGAGGAACATAGCATGAAGGGGAAGAAGAAGAAGAAGAAACAGTGCCAAGGCGATCTTGCTGAAGCCATAGGCCTCAGCCGAGGCTATTCAAGGGCTCCGGCAACGACTACCTTACATGTGAGACGATCCTCCAGGGAGCCCTTCCACTTCTGCTGTCTCACTTAATTAATTAGGAGCACTTAAGTACCACTAATTTATTACTGCCTAATTTTCCTGTTGGAGTTAAACAAATCTTTAGTAGGACCCTATGCTGAATCATGTACGTGTGAATGTTTGTCTATGGAGGTGAATCATGTGGTGGAGCAGGGAGGGAATATTATTAGTGTCATGACATAATAGTGCTATTGTTTTGCATGTCAATTTATTGCCATTGGTTCAATGAGGCAATGTTTTGCGTATTGTCCATCATGAATTTGATGCTACTGTTGAGTAATATGCTAATGTCTTCCTATCCTTTCTCACTAAGCTAATGAAGGTTTCACCTTGTTCCTACTTGTGCAAACAGGGATCATGTTGTGCCAATCATACATTTTAGTGGAACTACACAAGACAATACAATGAACTATATCCCAGCCAGTGCTTTAACTCTGCTGGAAGTTCTTGATAATGTTTCGATATAATCTCAGCACTGGTAAACAAGTGTGATTTCAACCATACATTTGAAGTGCACAAAAATATATACTATTGTGTGATTCCAGTGAGTGCTTTATCATCTCTTATGGGACTACATAATAAGCCTTTTTTCTCAGGTTGGTACGGTCCTAAGGCCTTCATCCATATTAGTTTGCTGTCATCTCTATTTGTATCGTGCTACTGTCATGAGAAACTCCTTTATCTTTGCACTTTTAAGTTTTGCAACCTATGATAAATGGCAATGCTTTGAGTGTTGAGTTGAGCTAATTGGCACTGATTAAATAAACTAATACCTCTCTTTAAGCAAGACTACTATGTTGCTAACTTTACCCATTAAGATAATGAGGGTGCTTCTATTTGTTAGTGTATGTTTCATCAACTAGTCCCACTATTATAGTAATCTCACTCTCTCAATATATGTGAGAACAGGGATGCTCGATTTTGGTGGAACTGCACAAAAACTTTGGGTGCTTCATTGCCTCGATAGCTTCCATCCTTTCCTGTCAGTCTCTAATCTCTGCTTGCTTTCTTCCTTTGCTGTCAGTCGCTTGGCTTATCTCGGCTTCCAGTCAAAGGAAATAGTAATTGATATGCTACCTCACACAGGTTGGTACTGGTCTTTATCCTGATTATTGTGCCTGTCATATGTATTGGTAATTTGGTATTGTGCTACTGTTTGCCGATTTCATAAAGGAGTAATTTGGAGCCTGAACTCGTGGGCAAATCATTACATCGGGTGATTTCAGTAGAACTGCACAAAATGATTAGATGGACAGGTACTTATGCTGCTGCTATGTACTCCAAAGTTCACTTAGACAAGCATCGATGTTGACAAGAAGTGCCTATATTCATTCGAGTATCAACCGGCGTCAACCAATTGTCAAACTCCAAGTATTAGGAGAGTGAACGCCAAAAATATTGCTTGGTGCATAGCCCAGAAAAACGCAGTCTAGTCTTTGCTCCCAACTTGTGCCTTTTGGTTATTGGCACATATGGTAGCGAACTATATGGCATGGAGTCTAAAGATTCCAAATAAGTTGGTTGACGCGTATATTCATCTGGGACTTAATCAGTCTGCACGCCAAGGATGCTCCATTTCAGTTGAACTGCACAAAAAATTTGGGTGGTTCATTTTCTCAACCGCCTCCTTTCTCGTCTGCAATGTAGAATTTTGGCGAGATACAGGACCAAGATGAGTCAGTAAACTAGTTGGATGAAAGTAGTGGCCAAGTTGCTCAAACCTCTGTCAGCATGAGGCCACTATTTGAGGATAAACCTACAAGCAAAGTTCAGATTGTCTGTGCTGCCTCTTATGTACTCGAAAGTTTACTCGTACAAGAACTAATTTTAGCAAGAAGTACCTCTGATTGAACACCATTTACCAGTCTGTACCCTAGGTAATTAAAGTTCGTCCATGGATCATATTGGCTGTGATCTCAATCATTTGGATGCATAAACATACTGAACATGTGTATATCTGAATCTTTTTGTGAATTATGTATGAATATTGTCGTGTGATCTATCAATCATTTGGATGCATAGATATGGTGAGCTTGTGTATATATGAAT
Source organism: Triticum aestivum (assembly GCF_018294505.1). Taxonomy (NCBI): domain Eukaryota; kingdom Viridiplantae; phylum Streptophyta; class Magnoliopsida; order Poales; family Poaceae; genus Triticum; species Triticum aestivum. The sequence continues at coordinate 49,977,517 of NC_057801.1, read as the reverse complement.
CTTTTGAGTTGTTGATAGTGAATGTTGGCTATGAATATGAACATGTCCTGTGAACCTGAGTTTGATATGAATTGCAACAGAACCAGTTATAACCCTTTCCTCCTCTCAATCTGCGACTCCACTGCCGCGTTTTCCCATCTCCGAGTCGTTCCCGTCCGGGGCCTCGCCGTCGTCCACCGCCTCGATGTGTTCGGTGCGGCGTGGTCAAAAAACGAGAGTCATCGGAAGAGGACTGTACGTGGAGAGCCTGACGGCTGGGACCCACGAGGTCCATGGTCGCACACAACGAAAGTTCCTCCTTATTAAGCTGAAAAAATGTTTCCTCCACCTGAAAACTGGGACCCACCGGCTGTATCTTCGCATGGAAGGAAGTGCCTCCTTGTTTTGCGAAAAAAATTATTCATCCCGTTGACAGCTGGGACCCGTCAGATTTGGAGGCTGACTTGTGGGCCTGCTAAGCGGACGTGTACGCACGACTTTGTCAACTTAATCAACAAATGATTCTAGCAGCTGGACCGTTGGATGTTAATCCAACAACCGTGCTCCTTCTTCAACCTCTGTTCTTGCTCCTGTCTCCCGTGGGTGGCACCGCGGCTGTGCTGCCGCGCACCCGAACCAGTGAAGTTTCCCACTCCTCTCCATCTGCAACTCCACTGCCTCGTCTTCCCCATCTCTGGGTCGTTCCAGTCTGGGTGCGCTTGGCATGGTGTGGTCAACGTGGTCAACAGCCGAGAGTCATCGGAAGATGACTGTACATGAGAGGCTGACAGTGGGGACGCACCACGCCCATGGACGCATGCATGCAACGGAACGCGGCGAGGTCAACGTGGTCAAGGAACGACTTCCATCGGAAGTATACTGTACATGGAGAGTCTCAGCTGGGTCCACGGCCGCAGCAAGTAAGTGCCTCCTTATTACGCGGAAAATAATGATTCCTCCAACTGACAGCAGGGACCCACTGGACGGGCCACCGTATTTTGCGAAAAAAACGTTTGCCCCCTAACTGCTGGGACCCACTTGACGGGCCACCGTATTTCGCAAAAAAAACGTCCCCCCCGCTATCAGCTCGGACCCACCGGAAGTGCCTCCTTATTACGCACAAAAAAATGAATACTCCCCCTGCTAGCTGGGACCCACCTTGGTGGGAGGCTGACTTGTGGGACTACTAAGTTGACGGGGACGAAGGGCTTTGTCAACTTAGTCAATATGAACGATTCTAGCTCCAGTGACCGTACGATGTCCATCCAACGGCCCTAGTGCTTCTTCAACCTCTGGTCTTCTTGCTCCAGCCGCCCAAACCAGCGCCGGTTGTGCCTCATGCTCCTACCTCCCATGGCCGGCTGTGCTGCCGTGGAGGACTCACCGCCCCCTACTATTCCCACCGCTGGCCAGGCCCTGCGGCAACGACTGTGCTACCTCCCGTAGTCGTCGCCGCCGCAGGCCCTGCGGCGACGACTGTGGTGTGAGAATATCTTTTTTTCATTTCGAGATTTTAAATTACATTAATTTTTATGCATGGAGAATTTGTTGGATTTTATATTGATATACATTTAGTTTTAAATTCAGTTTGAATGTGAGTCGAAATTTCGGGATTAAAAACAGTTCGGACCGCACCGAAATATGCAAAATTTCGTATAATTTTTTAACCATGGCCACAATATGGGCTGTAATACTAACAAAAAGAATATGGGCTCCAAACAAAACCTTAAGAATTAGCAAATGGGCTGTAAATTATTAGAAATAATGGCAGATGGGCTGTATGCTGTTTTCCACATATTTGAGGCTTTCCTAAAAAAAGGCTGATGCACAAGCAGTGACTGTTGGGTGGCCATCCAACGGCCGTCGTGCTTCTTCAATCTCTGCTTTTCCTGCTCCAGCCACTCAAACAAGCGCCGGCAAGACTGCCTGCTCCCTCCTCCCCGCGGCCGGCTATGCTGCCGCGCAGGCCTCACCGCCCCACCGTACTCCCATCGCTGGCCTAGCCATCCCTCTACTCACCCGCACCTGCTGTTATTCACCGGCGACGGCAGACGAACTAGTAAACCCTCGTTCAGTCATACTCCCCTCCGTGTGGGAAACAACTGCTGAGTCTTCCCTGCCTCCGTGTCGTTCCCTTCCTAGGCCTCGCCGTCGTCCACCGCCCTGGTGCTCTCGGTGCGGCCTGGTCAACATGGTCAACGACCGACATGCATCTGAAGTGGACTGTACGTGGAGAGGCCGACAGTTGGGTCCACGGCCGCATGCAAGGAAATGCCTCTTTATTACGCGCAAAATAATGATTCCTCCACGTGACATCTGGGACCCATCGAAAGGGCCTCAGTATTTCGCGAAAAAACGTTACCGCCGCTGACAGCTCGGACCCACCAGCTATATCTTCGCACGCAAGGAAGTGCCTCCTTATTACGCACAAAAAAAATTGAATACTCCCCCTGTTAGCTGGGACCCAGTATAGTGGTAGGCTGACTTGTGGGCCTACTAAGTTGACGGGGACGGAGGGCTTTGTCAACTTAGTCAATATACAAGATTCTAGCTCCAGTGACCGTACGATGTCCATCCAATGGCCGTAGTGCTTCTTCAACCTTTGGTCTTCTTGCTCCAGTCACCCAAACCAGCGCCGGTCGTGCCTCGTGCTCCTGCCTCCCGTGGCCGGCTGCGATGCGGCGGAGGCCTCACCGCCCCTACTACTCCCACTGCTGGCCAGGCCATCCCTCTACTCACCCACACCCCCTGTTATTCTGCGGCGACGGTAGCCTCACACCGCAGCGAACCAGTGAACCCTCGTACTCCTCTACGCGTGGGCATCCATTGCCGCGTCTTCCCCGGCTCCCCGTCGTCCCCTTCCTAGGCCTCGCCTTCGTCCACCGCCCTGGTGCTCTCGGCGCGGAGTGGTCAACGTGGTCAAGGAACGGCTTCCATCGGACGTGGACTGTACGTGGAGAGGCTGACAGCTGGGTCCACGGCCGCAGCAAGGAAGTGCCTCCTTATTACGCGCAAAATAATTATTCCTCCACCTGACAGTGGGGTACCCACCGGACGGGCCACCATATTTCGTGAAAAAATGTTTCCCCACTGACTGCTGGGACCCACCAGCTACACCTTCGCACGCAAGGAAGTGCGTCCGGGCAAAAAAAATGATTCGCCCCCCTGACTGTTGGGACCCACCAGCTACATCTTCGCACGCAAGGAAGTGCGTCCGGGCAAAAAAAATGATTCGCCCCCCTGACTGCTGGGACCCACCAGCTACATCTTCGCACGCAAAGGAAGTGCGTCCGAGCAAAAAAACGATTCGCCCCTCTGACTGCTGGGACCCACCAGCTACATTTTCGCACGCAAGGAACTGCCTGACAGTCGGGACCCACCTGGTCGAAGCGTACATAGTGTTGTCATTCTGGTCGCGAACTTGTACATACATATATAGTGGTTGATGTAGAGGTGCGCACGTGTCGTAGTAGAGGCGCGTACGTGTCGTAGTAGAGGCGCGCACGTAGCATGTACACGTACGTACAGCGACCAGGGTGCAAGAAAGAAAATACGGCCACGTATGTGTACATACGGGCGGGGTCTCGAACGCCTAGTCGCGCATACATACAGCGAGCGCTCGTGTTCATGGGGAGGCAACGGAATGCGTCGTGTTCATGGGGAGGCAACGGAATGCGTCATGTTCATGGGGAGGTAACGGAATGCGTCGTGTTCATCGGGAGGCAACGGAACGCGTGGGAGCCAACCGGCTTGGACGGAATAGGCGATCGAAACAAGGCCTGGCATACTGCAGAACGGAGGAAACGGACCTCCTACGGTCGAAACGGGGGTCCTGTTGATCAGGAGGGGTGTGGCGTACCGCAAAATGGATGAAACGGACCTCCTACGGTTGAAACGGGGGTCCTGTTGATCGAGAGGGGTGTGGCATACCGCAAAACGGATGAAACGGACTTGCGTTGGAGCGCTACGGTCGAAACGGGGGTCCTGTTAATCGGGAGGGG